>NC_051277.1:12660602-12677796 GCF_015220745.1 Sebastes umbrosus | reverse complement strand
AAAAAAAGAAAAAAACAACAACAATACATTACATATAATACATTACAATACAGGAAGCACTATAAAAAGATATAAAAAATATTAATATTAATATAAATATATACATACAATGCCTTACATATAAAGAACTATACCAGTGCCTCCACAGCTGTGATTGGTACCGTGTAGTGCTAAACATGATGTTAGACAACCGCAAGATTATGTCATTCTCAGAGTGATTAAGCCGGCATATAAATTTGTAAATGAGATTTCTTAATACAGTTTGAAAAGTATTTACGCCTGCAGACACAAACATTTCACTTGCATTGGAACATCTTGGTCTTTTGAGTAATATTCTCATTGCATCATTATATGCAACCTGAAGTCTCTGTAAACTCACATTTTTATCAATTCACTTTTTCATGATCATCAATATATAAATTAAAAAGAACTGGGGACAAAATTCCCCATTGTCTGACACCATTGCTAACCCCAAATGAGGCTGAGACACTGTTGCCCCATTTCACTTGCATGGTCTGGTGGGCATACCAGTAAGCCAGGATTCTCATAGTGTAATTGGGCACTAATATTGACTCATGTCATGTTTATGAAATTTGCCATTTATTATTATTATTTATTTATTCCTCACACAGAAGAAACAAACATGTGCACACTCAGCTATGTTTACTACTAATCTTGTAATGTGGTAATAAATAATAAGACCATACATGCAACATCAGCCAGATGTTCAATGTTCCTGCTGTCACTCACCTTCCTCCTGCATAAGCTGTAGCACCTTCTCTGTGAGGCACAAAGTTGTCTCTCCTGTTTAAGTCCATCACATGTCGAAGTGTCCAGTTCCCAGTCCATGAATTCTGAGCAATGTGCATCATTCACTGCCATGTTTATTAAAGATCTTTTAAAATATGATAGTAAAATGCTATAATGTAACTTAGTTAGCTAGGACACAGCCTTTAGCTAAGTTATAAGAAGCTATTTCTGCTTTGTAGTCTGAACATGTAGGGATAACGCATCACCAGGATATTCAATATTGATCCACTACTAGCAAACATTAAATATAAAAGTCTAAAACACGACAATATAAACATTTTAACACATCCAACTGTAAACAAACGTGCAGGCAGTGAACATCGGACGGAAGAGAACGGCGCACCTTCCGGTTGCCCCGGATGTGCTTCACTTGAGTCAGACCGCTATTATTTCACCAGCACGACTAGCAGCTAGCAGCAGCGGCCAGGCTGAATGATCTAGAAGCTCAGTATTTAGTTCAATATACACTTCCTCGTCGAGTTACCTTACATCTTTAGTGAAGCGGAGTGACAACATGTCCAGGAGACGACACAGCGACAGCGAGAATGAAGGTTAGTGAACGTTACATGTGTTTAATAACTACTAGCTAATTCAGACGCTAGGCTAACGAGTGGTGGCCAAGGCCTATAGAAGGAGGCTGGGACACGCATACGTCATAGCTCCCCGAAATTGAGCCAATCAAAACGCACGACCGCAGCTTGAGTTGCACTGCGCATGCGTTGTACTCCCTTTCTCCATGACCCGTGTCTTATCCTCCTTTCATAGGCCTTGGTGATGGCTAGCTAACGTTAGCGTGTTTTTTATTAAATCTTTTGCTTGATGCTCTCAACGCTCATGCTGATTGATTAATTATTTTATTATCACATGGTTTTACTCTTCCAAAAAGTGCAAAACATTTAATATATGTTTGATATTTGGTTTCACAATCGCGATTGAAAGCGAGCAGATTGAGCAAACTGTAACGTTAGTTAGCTGCTGGGCTAGCTGCTGTTGTTAACCAGTGTGGTGGTTAAAGCGGGGGCGGCAACCAAGTGATGTTAAAACATGTACTGATGCTATGTTTTATCCTGCATACGGTTATCTGTGATTCATTGACACAGGGCTGATTAAAAGTGCACACATTGATTAGCAGTTAAAAGGGAAAATCCACCTTTAAACTGACTTTACTTTGTACTACTTTTGAACAGCAACAACGTTTGTTAACGTTTGACTGCTATCATAGTGTTCTATGATCATAGAACACTATGACCATAGTGTCCCATAATCATAGTGTCCTTGTCCTATGATCATAGTGTCCCATAATCATAGTGTCCCATAATCATAGTGTCCTTGTCCTATGATCATAGTGTCCCATAATCATAGTGTCCTTGTCCTATGATCATAGTGTCCCATAATCATAGTGTCCCATAATCATAGTGTCCTTGTCCTATGATCATAGTGTCCCATGATCATAGTGTCCCATAATCATAGTGTCCTTGTCCTATGATCATAGTGTCCCATAATCATAGTGTCCTTGTCCTATGATCATAGTGTCCTTGTCCTATGATCATAGTGTCCCATAATCATAGTGTCCTTGTCCTATGATCATAGTCTCCTATGATCATAGTCTCCTATGATCATAGGAGACTATGATCATAGGAGACTATGATCATAGTCTCCTATGATCATAGTGTCCTATGATCATAGGAGACTATGATCATAGGAGACTATGATCATAGTCTCCTATGATCATAGTGTCCTTGTCCTATGATCATAGTCTCCTATGATCATAGTCTCCTTGTCCTATGATCATAGTGTTCTTGTCCTATGATCATAGTCTCCTTGTCCTATGATCATAGTGTTCTTGTCCTATGATCATAGTGTCCTTGTCCTATGATCATAGTCTCCTTGTCCTATGATCATAGTGTCCTTGTCCTATGATCATAGTCTCCTATGATCATAGTGTCCTTGTCCTATGATCATAGTCTCCTATGATCATATTCTCCTATGATCATAGTGTCCTTGTCCTATGATCATAGTCTCCTATGATCATAGTGTCCTTGTCCTATGATCATAGTGTTCTTGTCCTATGATCATAGTGTCCTATGATATGGGATATGCAAGGAAAGGCAAGGCAGCTTTATTTGTAGAGCACATTTCAGCAACAGGGCAATTTAAAGTGCTTTACATAAACATTCAAGAATATTGCGACAAAGTGCAAAAGAACATTAAGACATAATTAAAACAGTTATAAAAACATAAAAAAACATTAAAGATTAGAAATCAAATCAAAACAAGCTCAAAATAAAAGCTAGGATAGAAGCTAAAATAGAATATAACACACAAGAGTAAAAGCTGTACCTAGCTATATGGCATCATCACTATATTGACTTTCTCTACTATTCAATTTAAAGTAAACGTGGAGGACTCACAATAGACAGATACAAAAATAAAAAAAACAATAGTCTAAATCAATGCAATAGAGACTGAGATATCCAGGCTTTTAGTCCCTACCCTAGTATGGGTCAAGCACCCAAAACACTGAATCAAACATTTAAATTTGAATTTATCGATAGGATAGCCCCTTTACATGTAGCATCTCCTTTTCAAGGGAGTCCTATAGACACAACTGCAAAATTATAAAACACATACAGACAAAACAGCAGTACATAACATACACTACAAATACACAGATACAGACATACTGCAGAATACAGCATAAAGAACAACTGAAGCATTGTGTCTTAAGTTTGATTGAAGGAATGTACAAATTTCAAAGCATGAACAGTTTGATTCAAGATGAGAAAGTAAAGATGTCCCGAAGTAGTGGAAAGAGGTAATAGATCTCAGAGAAAGAGGAAGATTATTTCCCGTAATGTGGCTTAATAGCATCTTCTTGTTAATAATAAAGGATTTGGTGAAGTACCACTGTAGTTAAAATAAACAATTTAAAACTGGGCTGTATACTGTTGCACGCATTTCATGTGTTAATTCTGTTTTAGGGTGGATTTGTCCATCAAGGCTGCCCTTGAGTTATTCTCCCAGCTGATGTTTCTCATTCCTCTCACTCCCTCTCTGATTATTTTGTTACTCTTTTACTCTTCCAGGAGGTCAGGCACATAAAAGGAGGAGGACGTCGGAGCCCATTGAAATTGAAGACCGCCTGGAGTCACTGATATGTCGTGTGGGGGAGAAGGTAAAGAGTCAACTCTTGTAATTCTTGAACTAGCGGGACTGTGGATATACAGTACAAGCTGTTGTTATGATACGTACATGAAGCAAAGCAGCGTTTACTGACCATTTTCACACCATTCTCAATCACCACTTAGATAGAGCACTTTGTTACTTTTTGATGGTGTTTTCTGAAATTCAAAATATCATAGTTCAGCAAAAACAAACTAAACTGCTTCATTTTTCTTTACAGAGTACATCGTCTCTGGAGAGCAACTTGGAGGGCCTCGCAGGCGTGTTGGAGGCCGACCTTCCAAACTACAAAAACAAAATCCTGCGCATTTTATGTTCTGTGTAAGTTCATACCAGTTCTTACCCTTTTACTGTTGAAATGATAACTGTTTGCGTGGTTGTTTTTCACTGAGTTATCTTTTATTCACAGCGCCCGCATCCTACCTGAGAAGATGACTGTGTATACAACTTTAGTTGGCCTCCTGAACGCCAGGAACTACAACTTTGGGGGCGAGTTTGTGGAGGCCATGATCAGACAACTCAAGGAGACATTGAAAAACAACTTGTACCATGAAGCTGTTCACTTGGTAAGCACACTTCTTATTAGCACCTAAAGTTATGCTTACGTCACTCTTTTTTAACATCGTGTCTTCATTTTTTAGGTGCGTTTTCTGTCTGACTTGGTCAACTGCCATGTGATTGCTGCTCCTTCAATGGTGGCCATGTTCGAAAACTTTGTCAGTGTTACTCAAGAGGAAGATGTACCACAGGTAGGTAGAAGGTTGCGTCGGAGTGATCATGCCATTTTGTTTACTACACTTAAGAAATAAAAGAATCAGTGAACTTCACTTATTATTTGTGAATCAAGTCATGGCACTAGTAAAGGATACTGTAGGTTGAAAGAGTCAAAACAAAGGGCAACTACAATGATACTACAATGTTTTGAAGCTATTTTCATAACACAAATATGTTTACACCTCCTAACTCCTCCTAAAATTTCACTTCGGAGTTACAAATTTATAGTTAAACTCCTGATATTTCGAGTTTACTGCCAAAAGCATCTAACTGATAAAACCAGCTCACTTTAAATTTGAGTGAAAATGTTCAATGTCCTGGTTAATGTTGAGGTTGAAGTGAGGAGTATGTGATTTTCTAAGCGGTCTTGTTTGCGTCCTCAGGTTCGGTCGGACTGGTTTGTGTACGTGGTGCTGTCCTGTCTGCCCTGGGTCGGTAAGGAGCTTTACGAGAAGAAGGATGTTGAGATGGACCGTCTTCTCAGCCAGATCGAAGGCTACCTCAAGTAAGATGTCTGCTAGTTCTGTTTGTAATCTTGCTCATATGTCTCGGCTCTTGTCTGATAGCTATTTTTCTCTTCTTTTTTTTGCTGACATTCTTGTTATTTGTTATATCAATGAGCTCTTTCTTAATGTCACACTTCTCTATCATTTCTAGGGGGCGAGTAAAGACACACGTCCCCATGCTGCAGGTGTGGACAGCAGAGAAGCCCCACCCACAAGAGGAGGTGAGAGACGGATGGAAGAATCACTTCCTTCACTTTCAATGACATTGTAGAAGTGCAAGCTGATTGTAGACTTCACTTTACTTTGTAATATGTATTGTTATATATATTTATATTGGATGCAGACAGGCGACAGACTAACGGTGAATAAAGCAGCCGTGGTCGTTGTCGGCTGAGATCTTTCTTCTTGTAATTGAAAAAGACTTCATGGCCTTTTGCTTGCCGTTTGTGTCAGTTTCTTAGGACACTGTTAAATTTGGACTCCCTGTCTCCCTGTCCTTTCCTCAGTACCTGGACTGCCTTTGGGCCCAGATTCAGAAGCTAAAGAAAGACCGCTGGCAGGAGCGCCACATCCTTCGTCCTTACATCGCCTTCGACAGCGTGCTGTGTGAGGCCCTGCAACACAACCTGCCCCCGTTCACCCCACCGGGCCACATGCCCGACGGCCAGTACCCCATGCCTCGGATCGTCTTCCGCATGTTCGACTACACCGATGCCCCAGAGGTACATTACAGCTCGGCTTTGAAAAACAACATGTTACTGGTTTACCCTCTTGTTGTAAACATGAATTGATTTAGGTGTATAATCTATTGTACTACAAACTGTTGTCCTCTTTATCGTTAGGGTCCCGTTATGCCCGGCAGCCATTCTGTGGAGAGATATGTCATAGAAGAAAACCTGCACTGTATCATCAAGACTCACTGGAAAGAGAGGAAAACATGGTGGGAAACAGGAGTCATCGTGTTTCTGTCTGAATATGCAACACCAACCGACTCAAATGTTTTAACGCTTCTGATTTTTCTTTTTTACCTTTTAGTGCTGCCCAGTTACTTAGCTATCCAGGGAAAAATAAGATCCCGCTCAACTATCACATCGTGGAGGTACACAGTTTTTTTTTTTTTTACAGGCTATGTGCTGAGAAATAAGATAAAAAATTAAAGGCTGATTTAGAATATTTCTGTTTCTTTTTTCAGGTGATCTTTGGAGAACTCTTCCAGCTGCCAACTGCGCCTCACATCGACGTCATGTACACCACGCTGCTTATTGAACTGTGCAAACTGCAGCCAGGATCGTTGCCACAAGTTGTATCCTTGATTCTTTGCGTCACTGAGGTTTATATTATATTCCGACAACCCCAGTAATTTCTGAAATCTCTTCAGAACCTGATTTTAGGATTCATGGTGTCTGAGTGAAGTGTCTCAAGCTCGAGACGGTGTCAGTGATGGAGTGAATAAAATATATGATGCAGTATTGATCACAGGATTATCTTGATGTTTATATATTAAGATGTTTACTAAAGTACTCAAAAACACACAACCAAAGGTTAAACATATTATCATTGAGCCAAATGTGTTTCTTATTTGTTTATGACTATAATTACATTAAACAAGTTATATTTAGGAGTTTTAAAGAACTCAGGTACAAGAAGAACAAATATTTCTCCACTTTAAAAGAGACTTTTCCTGAACTCCTGCCTGTTAGTTGGCCCAAGCCACAGAGATGCTGTACATGAGACTGGACACCATGAACACCAGCTGCATAGACCGGTAAATAAACTACACATTTACTTTCACTGGATGAATGAAAAACTGAAGTTAGTTGTTGGTTAGTCTTAGATTTAACACTGTTCATCCCTTCTCTCTACATTTCCTTTTTTATTTCCAGACTAATCAACTGGTTCTCTCATCATTTGAGCAACTTCCAGTTCCGATGGAGCTGGGATGACTGGTGAGTGATACTTTGATGGACAGAGAGAGCTTTTATTGAAGCTATTTATTGTTTTAAATTGGCAAAAAAACACTACACAGTGAGATGACCGTATGATCGTGTGTCCTCCGTAAAGGTCTGACTGCTTGACAGTGGATCTAGAGAAGCCCAAGCCCAAGTTTGTCAAAGAGGTGCTGGAGAAGAGTATGAGGTATTAAAGCATCATTCACATCTTTTCTACGCGTTTAAATGCTTTTAAATGTGAATTTTCCTTCTCTGTCATTAAGGTGAAGTGAATTTAAAAGCTGTGTTTTCTGTAATTAGAAGTTGAATATTACTCGATTTATCAATTTGTCTTCAAAAAAAAAAATTCTTTGATCCTTTAATCTGGAAAGTGTCTCCTTGAACTAAAGTCGTCGGTTTGCCGCTTGTCCCTGCAGACTTTCATACCACCAGCGGATAGTGGATATTGTCCCTGCAACCTTCTCAGCTCTCATCCCAGCTGAACCCATCTTTACTTACAAATACGAAGACGAGAGCAGTAGTAAGAACACTTATACTTCCTCTGTCAGCCTCGAATGGTTTCACGGATCTCTCTGTAACTAGCATATACTGTAAGTTTAGACATGAGCACCTGACAAAATGTCTCTCCTGCCTCACAGCTTCGCTACCAGGTCACCCAGCATCCATCACTGTTGGAAACGCCATTAAGAACCGAGCGTCCAACGAAGAGATCCTGGCCATCCTCAAAGAGGTGCCCAACCCCAACCAAGAAGATGATGATGGTCAGTTTCTTATTCTATTTTGCTTCATTTTTATTTCTTATTCATAGGTAGTTTTCATGTTTTTTCTGTGCACTCTGTAAAAAAAAATATGTCCTTTCGCTCCTTCCAGACGAGGCAGAGAGCTTCAACCCTCTGAAGATCGACGTGTTCCTGCAGACTCTGCTCCATCTGGCGGCCAAATCCTTCAGCCACTCCTTCAGCGCTCTCGGGAAGTAAGTTTACCCGCCATGAAAACTAACCACATTTACTTTGCTTTCAAACCCTTTTGTTTTACCAGTTTCAAATTTATTTGTTAAATTAAAGGCACAAGAAGTAGGATTTTCCTAAAAAACAATGTATAAACTTGTACAAAAATAATCAATCAACACTTCTGACCCTCTAGGAGTGTGGTGTGTGTGTGTGTGTGTGTGTGTAACTGCAAAGACCCTGCAGCCCTGTGCCTGGATTTTCTCTTTTCTTTTCATTTTGTTGTGTTCGGGACGCTTCTGGGCGTCAACCTCTATAAAAGCGTAGCAACCAGGTGCCAGATCGTAAGCACGCATCCAATAGGAAGCTACGAAATTGTATTAAGTGCTAAAATAAAATGAAAACTGCTTAAAATATCTAAATAAACTCTATAAAAGTTCCCCAACAGGATCCAGCAGTTGTATGCTGCTAACCATGAGTATAATGACGATGAAGTTTTGTATTGATTGAATCCATCCCTGCTGGCCTCACCTGCTTCTGATTCCTCCAGGTTCCATGAAATCCTGAAGGCCCTGACAGACACCGACGAGGGCAAGCTGCACATCCTCAAGGTGGTTTATGACGTGTGGAAGAATCACCCGCAGGTACAAACAAACAACAAAAAACAAACAAACCCTTCATTTAGATAGAAAAAAAAGGTTTGTCATTCAGTGACAGAGAGTTACAATGTGGATGTTTCATATATAAAAAAGTGGGTTTTAAAGGGACTGTTTGTAACTTTCTAAGCATATAAATGTACCGGGTCGGGACTCATGCGAGTACGCGCGATGCTAGCGCGCTCGCATATGCACGCTCGCGTGTGGCCGGCGTCCGCGCTCCTCTCCCTGCTTGCCTTCACTCAGACAGCGCGCGCGTACTCGCTCCACCTCTAGACGTGAACGCGCGCTCACTCCAAACTGCAGAAGAGTTAGTTTAGCTCTGAGAATATCTAGTGAATGTTCAGTGGATGTTTGTGCAGAAATAAATGCTGCAGCTTCACCAGACCAAAGGAGGTTTGCCGTGTCTTGTGAAGTGACGGAGCTCTGCAACGAGTTACGTTGTTTTCTCGTTACCGACCGGGTGCCGGTGTCTCCCTGTTCACTCCGGCTGCGGGCGGAGGGAGACGAGTTTCTCGCTGCAGAGCCCCGCTGCCTCAGCACAGGCTGAGGCAGGAGAAGCAAACACAGTATCAGCATTGATTCATGGAGAGACCTTCGTCAGCTAACATTACTGCCAAGCAGGTGAAATATAGAGTGATATTGTGGTTTTAGCTGACGTGTGTCGCCTCACTGTGTTGATCGATGCTCGTTCATGTCTATTTAGAGCGAGCAGGCGCGAGCCCGACGCTGACTTTCGTTGATTTCACGGCCACAGGTGTCGCTGTTAAGAAGCATTTCTGAAAGTTACAAATAGTCCCTTTAAATGTAGTGACCTGTATGTGGAGTTTGGTTAACATAACGTTAATAATGTCTTTGCTGCATTATAGATGATCGCAGTGTTGGTGGACAAAATGATCCGGACACAGATCGTGGACTGCGCTGCTGTGGCCAACTGGCTCTTCTCTCAGGATATGGTTCATGAGTTCACCAGGTGGGATGAGACACATGATCACATTTAACATGGGGAGGCACTCCACACAGGTTTTATCATGCAGCCTAGACATAAAAGCTGATGCTCCGTTTTCTGCATTATTTTTTTTGTTTTCTCTTTGCCTGCTTCTGTAAATAAACAACTTCTCCTATCCTTATCTAGACTTTTCGTTTGGGAGATTCTGCACTCGACCATCCGAAAGATGAACAAACACGTCCAGAAGATCCAGCAGGAGTTGGAGGAGGCCAAGGACAAACTGGAGAAACAGCAGCATAAGAGGGTAACTTTATCCATCATCACATTATGTCTATGATGTCAGTCACTTTTACATCGATTTGAAAATGATGAACATTAAGTGAATGAGTTGGTTAAAGTAGGAGGGGTTGATGTTTGTGTTTGTTCACCAACAGAGGGACAGCGGGGACGACGAGGACATGGACAAGAACAGCGAGGATGAGGAGGGTCAGTTGGAGGAGCAGATCGAGAGGCTACAGGAGAAGGTGGAGTCGGCTCAGAGCGAACAGAAGAACCTCTTCCTCGTCATCTTCCAGGTACTGAAGGCCGTCAAGGAATTCTAACTCTTAGACATCAGGATTTTACACGTTTTCAGCAGTTAAGCAAATCTTGCAGGTGAAGGTGAAGAGCGGATGTCCCTCAGCTGTTACCAAAGTGCCCTTGAACAACTTCAACTCAATCAGTGAAGGCTGTTGTGGTTCTGAGCAGATCCCACGTGGGAATATGTGGAAGATCATCAAAGAAAGTGGATAGAAACGTACATGAATTCGCATTTTCTTTTGGCAATTTTCTGGAAATTTGACAAAAAATTGCGCTATTTTTGGATGGAAATGTACAGTGGCATATGAGGGCCATTGTAAGTAGGAGGAGGGAGATAATATTCCAAGAACAAACTCTGAGATTAAATTTGTAATTTAACGAGAAAAAAATACTCTATTTTAGCCCAAAATCACCATATTATCGTAAGCAACCAGATTTTGAAGACATTGCTGTGAATTGGGCTAATTTGAGTTTTTTGTCTTGTAGATTTTTTTTCTTCTCGTATCACTTGTACCACTTTAATCTCAGAGAATATCCAAGTTTTTTGTAGTAAATTTATGACTTAAATCCTGGAAATTCTGATCTATTCTCAAATATTAACCCCTCCCCCGGCTCCGTAATTATTTAATTTTTTTACCTACAATACCCCCTAATACGCCGTTGTAGAAACGTGATTATAGACAAGAGTCTAACTTTATAATTCAGGCTAAAAGGATAGACATGATTACATATACAATCCCTGTTTAGTGAAGCTTTAACATCCGTTTATGTGCCTTTTTTAAATGTAGTTTTTCCTCCCACAGCGTTTCATCATGTTGTTGACGGAGCATCTGGTTCGCTGTGAGACGGGCAGCGTCGACATCACCACGCCCTGGTACAAGAACTGTATCGAGCGGCTGCAGCAGGTCTTCCTCATGGTAAAACATTCTCACACACACACACACACACACACACACACACACTGCAGTAACACGTTGTGTGTATTCTCTTGATAACGTGATGCATCTCCTTCGTTCTGCAGCACCATGTGACCATCCAGCAGTACATGGGAACCCTGGAGAACCTGCTGTTCACCGCAGAGCTCGACCCCCACATCCTGGCCGTGTACCAGCAGTTCTGTGCCCTCCAGCTCTGAGACACACACGCACACACACGCACACACACGCATACACACACACACACACACACACATACACACACACACACACACACTGACACATGTAATTGGATGAAATGTGTACTTGTGTTCACACAGTACCTGTGCTAAACCGACACATTAGAAACTACCAGCTCTTGCATCAAGAATCTCCTCATTACAGGTTTTTTTTTTATTAACGTCTGTTTTGTGTTCGGTGCCATTCAACATGTTAGTTTTGTGCGACTACAACGGAGGACGTCTTTCAATGTAGGAATTCAAACAAGAGTTTGACAAATCCTCATGTCATTAATTTGCCGTAGTGTTGTTCATTTTACTTTTTGCTTGGTTTTCAATTCTGTTCATTTTTACATCCTGCTCGTATTCTTATGAATGGGTCTTTTTAAAACTGTCTGAGTCCAGACGGAGGTGGAGAAATGATCATAGGAAACGAGGTTTCAGGTCGGCTCTGACTGATTCTGAATCCAGAGAGCGCTCTACTTTTTTATATTTGTTTTATGTGGAATTGGAAAATAATTAAAACTCTCCAGAGTCTTTATCCGCCTGCTTGTTTGTGTCATTTTCTGCCACTTGACCATCTCCCAGTGGAATCGAGATAATCTAAAAAGAAATGCGTTGCTAATTTTTTTAAGTCACTTTGGACATCATGGGGGAAAAAGCTGTACAGGAATTTGTGCTGGTGGCGATGGTTCAGTGATAAAAACACGATAAGCTACATTGTTCAGGTCAGTGCTGTTGTTTTCTCTTCCTTAATAACAAAAGAAAATTATTGAGAGTCAAATCAGGCTGCAACTGCAAATTAATCTAGCAACATTTTTAAATGATTTAGTCTGTAACATCATGACAATAACAATCTCATATTCCCTTTATGATTTACCAGAGCATTACGTTTAGGGCTGACCTGATTGCTTCGACCCTCGCCATGTTAATCGACTTCCAAATCAGTATTTGAATGCTTTGTTTTTTTTTATGTAAATATGTATTAATATTGTATAAATCCAAAAATAGCCCATAAATTAAGGAATAATCCCACAACTTTAGTCATTATTTATATTCAACATTAATTATTAGTTCTCTGGGTGAAATGTTGAAATCACCCACAAACAGCTTATAGGAGTGTAAACGTGTCTATATGAAAAAGCATGCCACTAGTAAGGATAGGTGTAGCGTTAAATCTTAATTTTAAGCATCATGTTACCTCTGTTTTACATTAATATATATATATATATATATATTAATAAATTGAAACATTTCTTGATAGTATAGTATGTCAAAAAATGTCATGAAAAAAAGTCAAAGTATGGTATGTCAAAAAATTTCATGAAAAACATTTATTGTATAATAAGTTGAAACATTTCTTGAAGAAAAGTCAAAGTATAGTATGTCAAAAGATTTCATGAAAAACATTTATTTTATAATAAGTTGAAAAATTTCTTGAAAAAAAGTCAAAGTATAGTATGTCGAAAAATTTCATGAAAAAAAGTCAAAGTATAGTATATCAAAACATTTCATGAAAAAAAAATATTTTATAATAAGTTGAAAAATTTCTTGAAAAAAGTCAAAGTATAGAATGTCAAAAATATTTCATGAAAAAAGTCAAAGTATAGTATGTAAAAAAAATTCATGAAAAAAAATAAAAGTATAGTATGTCAAAACATTTCTTGAGAAAAGTCAAAATATAGTATGTCGGAAAATTTCTTGAAAAAAGTCAAAGTATAGTATGTCAAGAAATTTCATGAAAAACATTTATTTTATAATAAGTTGAAAAATGTCTTGAAAAAAGTCAAAGTATAGTATGTCAAAAAATTTCATGAAAAAAAGTCAAAGTATAGTATGTCGAAAAATTTCATAATAAAAAAGTCAAAGTATAGTATGTCGAAAAATTTCATGAAAAAAAGTCAAAGTATAGTATGTCAAAAAATTTCATGAAAAACATTTATTTTATAATAAGTTGAAAAATTTCTTGAAAAAATTCAAAGTATAGTATGTCAAAAAATTTTATGAAAAAAAGTCAAAGTATAGTATGTCAAAACTTCATGAAAAACATTTATTTTAGAATAAGTTGAAAAATTTCTTGAAAAAAGTTAGGGTTAGGGTTAGGGTTAGGGTTAGGGGTTAGGGTTAGGGTTAGGGTGTTAGGGTTAGGGTTAGGGTTAGGGGTTAGGGTTAGGGTTAGGGTTAGGGGCTAGGGCTAGGGTTAGCGGGGGTTAGGGTTAGGGTTAGGGTTAGGGGTTAGGGTTAGGGTTAGGGGTTAAGGTTAGGGTTAGGGGGGTTAGGGTTAGGACTTTTTTTTCGGACATTGTTTTTCAGACTTTTTTTTCAGACTAGGGTTAGGGTTAGGGTTAGGGTTAAGATCTTTTTTTTCAGACTTTTTTTCTGATTTTGTTTTCAGACTTTTTTTTCGGACATTTTTTCCAGACTTTTTTCAGATCTTTTTTCAGATGTTTTTTTCAGACTTTTTTTTCAGACTTTTTTCAGATCTTTTTTCCAGAATTTTTTTTAGGACTTTTTTTTCAGACATTTTTTTCAGACTTTTTTTTTAGATCTTTTTGTCAGACTTTTTTTTCAGACTTTTTTCAGATCTTTTTTTTCATACTTTTTTTTCGGACATTGTTTTTCAGACTTTTTTTTTAGATCTTTTTTTCAGACTTTTTTTTCAGACTTTTTTCAGATCTTTTTTCCAGACTTTTTTTTCGGACTTTTTTTTCAGACTTTTTTTTCAGACATTTTTTTCAGACTTTTTTTCAGACTTTTTTTTCGGACATTTTTTTCAGACTTTTTTTTTCAGACTTTTTTCAGATCTTTTTTCCAGACTTTTTTTTCGGACATTGTTTTTCAGACTTTTTTTTTTTAGCTTTTGTTCAGACTTTTTTTTCAGACTTTTTTTTTTAGTCATTTTTAAGAAATCTTTTTTTTCAGACTTTTTTCAGATCTTTTTTTTCATATTTTTTTTTCGGACATTGTTTTCAGACTTTTTTTCAGACTTTTTTTTCGGACATTTTTTCTGATTTTTTTTTCAGACTTTTTTTTCGGACATTTTTTTCAGATATTTTTTTCAGACTTTTTTTTCAGATCTTTTTTCCAGAATTTTTTTTCGGACTTTTTTTTCAGACATTTTTTTCAGACTTTTTTTCAGACTTTTTTTTCGGACATTTTTTCTGATTTTTTTTTCAGACTTTTTTTTCGGACATTTTTTTCAGACTTTTTTTTCAGATCTTTTTTCCAGAATTTTTTTTTGGACTTTTTTTTCAGACTTTTTACAGGTCTTTTTTTCAGACTTTTTTTTCGGACATTGTTTTTCAGACTTTTTTCAGATCTTTTTTCCAGACTTTTTTTTCAGACTTTTTTCAAATCTTTTTTCCAGACATTTTTTTCAGACATTTTTTTCAGACTTTTTTTCAGACTTTTTTTTCGGATATTTTTTCTGATTTTTTTTTCAGACTTTTTTTTCGGACATTTTTTTCGGACATTGTTTTTCAGACTTTTTTCAGATCTTTTTTCCAGACTTTTTTTTCAGACTTTTTTCAAATCTTTTTTCCAGACTTTTTTTTCAGATCTTTTTTTCAGACATTTTTTTCAGACATTTTTTTCAGACTTTTTTTCAGACTTTTTTTTCGGACATTTTTTCTGATTTTTTTTTCAGACTTTTTTTTCGGACATTTTTTTCAGACTTTTTTTCAGAATTTTTTTCAGACATTTTTTTCAGACGTTTTTTTCAGACTTTTTTTTCAGACATTTTTTTCAGAATTTTTTTCAGACTTTTTTTTCGGACATTTTTTTCGGACATTTTTTTCAGACTTTTTTTTCGGACTTTTTCTTCAGACTTTTTTTTCGGACATGTTTTTCAGACTTTTTTTTCGGACATTGTTTTTCAGATCTTTTTTCCAGACTTTGTTTTCGGACATTTTTTTCAGACTTTTTTTTCAGACTTTTTTCAGATCTTTTTTCCAGACTTTTTTTTCGGACATTGTTTTTCAGACTTTTTTTTTTTATCTTTTTTTCAGACTTTTTTTCTGATTTTGTTTTCAGACTTTTTTTTCGGACATTTTTTTCAGACTCTTTTTTCAGATCTTTTTTTCATACTTTTTTTTCAGACATTTTTTTCGGACATTTTTTTCAGACTTTTTTTTCAGACTTTTTACAGGTCTTTTTTTCAGACTTTTTTTTCGGACATTGTTTTTCAGACTTTTTTCAGATCTTTTTTCAGATCTTTTTTTCATACTTTTTTTTCAGACTTTTTTTTCGGACATTTTTCTGATTTTTTTTTCATACTTTTTTTCAGACTTTTTTCCAGACTTTTTTTTCAGACTTTTTCATCAAACTTTTTACAGATCTTTTTTTCAGACTTTTTTTTCAGACTTTTTTCAGATCTTTTTTTCGGACATTGTTTTTCAGACTTTTTTCAGATCTTTTTTTCATACTTTTTTTTCAGACTTTTTTTTCGGACATTTTTCTGATTTTTTTTTCATACTTTTTTTCAGACTTTTTTCCAGACTTTTTTTTCAGACTTTTTCATCAAACTTTTTACAGATCTTTTTTTCTGACTTTTTTTTCAGACTTTTTTCAGATCTTTTTTTCAGACTTTTTTTTCAGACTTTTTTTTCGGACATTGTTTTTCAGACTTTTTTTTTTTTATCTTTTTTTCAGACTTTTTTTTCAGACTTTTTTATCGGACATTTTTTCAGACTTTTTTTTTAGATCTTTTTTTCAGACTTTTTCTTTAGACATTTTTCCTATCTTTTTTTCAGACATTTTTCATATCTTTTTTTTCAGATATGAAAAAAAAGAAACTTTTTTTTCCAACTTTTGTTTTCGGCAATTTTTTCAGATCTTTTTTTCAGATCTTTTTTTTAAAACTTTTTTTTTAGTCATTTTTTTCGGACATTTTTTTCGGACATTGTTTTTCAGACTTTTTTCAGATCTTTTTTCCAGACTTTTTTTTCAGACTTTTTTCAAATCTTTTTTCCAGACTTTTTTTTCAGATCTTTTTTTCAGACATTTTTTTCAGACATTTTTTTCAGACTTTTTTTCAGACTTTTTTTTCGGACATTTTTTTCAGACTTTTTTTCAGAATTTTTTTCAGACATTTTTTTCAGACGTTTTTTTCAGACTTTTTTTTCAGACATTTTTTTCAGAATTTTTTTCAGACTTTTTTTTCGGACATTTTTTTCGGACATTTTTTTCAGACTTTTTTTTCGGACTTTTTCTTCAGACTTTTTTTTCGGACATGTTTTTCAGACTTTTTTTTCGGACATTGTTTTTCAGATCTTTTTTCCAGACTTTGTTTTCGGACATTTTTTTCAGACTTTTTTTTCAGACTTTTTTCAGATCTTTTTTCCAGACTTTTTTTTCGGACATTGTTTTTCAGACTTTTTTTTTTTATCTTTTTTTAAGAATTTTTTTCTGATTTTGTTTTCAGACTTTTTTTTCGGACATTTTTTTCAGACTCTTTTTTCAGATCTTTTTTTCATACTTTTTTTTCAGACATTTTTTTCGGACATTTTTTTCAGACTTTTTTTTCAGACTTTTTACAGGTCTTTTTTTCAGACTTTTTTTTCGGACATTGTTTTTCAGACTTTTTTCAGATCTTTTTTTCATACTTTTTTTTCAGACTTTTTTTTCGGACATTTTTCTGATTTTTTTTTCATACTTTTTTTCAGACTTTTTTCCAGACTTTTTTTTCAG